>NC_081569.1:43804030-43806755 GCF_022355385.1 Mustela nigripes | reverse complement strand
ACTTTTTTTTTTTTTTTAAGATTTTATTTATTTGTTTGACAGAGATCACAAGTAGGCTGAGAAGCAGGTAGAGAGAGAGAGAGAGAGAGAGAGAGAGAGGCAGGTAGAGAGAGAGAGAGAGGCAGAAGCAGGCTCTCCACTGAGCAGAGAGCCCGATGCGGGGCTCGATCCCAGGACCCTGGGATCATGACCCGAGCCGAGTGTCTTACTCTTGATCTCAGCTCAGGTCTTGATCTCAGGGTCGGAAGTCCAAGCCTGTATTGGGCTCTATGCTGGGTGTGGAGCCTACTTCAAAACAAAACAAAAACAGTTTACTTGGGAAAATAGGTAAAGAAAGGAAGTTAAGAACCAGAATATACAAAAATAGTGTGCACTGACTCATACATACAGCAGTTGGCACACTAAGACCAGAGAAAAACAGGTACTAAAGTGACAGGGACTAAGTCAAAAAGGAAAGGTTCTGAAGCAAGACAAGTAGAAGGCGCAGTATAACGTAAAAATCTGGGTGAGCAGAAGGATGCCCCGAATTTTGGGAAGCTACCATACTTAAACCCAAGCTAGTGGTGGCTAATGCTTGACTGGTCCAAGTGGGAAAACATCAGACCGTCGTTCCTTCCAGTCCCCGGCCCTTCTAACATAACTAACCCTCCAGACAACTTCCCTCCGCGAAGGCAAGACTGGTCACAGGAGTGGCCGCTCTGCATGCTGGGGTTTGTAGTCTCCTCAGAGACCCAATCCGCGTGCTCTTCGGGGCGGTGCCGCCTTCCGGGATCCTCTTCCTGTTGGTGGGCCCTGGCGAGGTGGGGAGCCAATGGGGCCACAGAAACGTGGCAGCCACCCACGAGCCCGCGTCTTGGCCGACCCTGCCGGCAGGCCGGGCCACGCCCCCTGCAAGGCCCTACTACCCGGCGCCAATCCAGAGGGGGAAAATAGGGACGACCTCCTGTCAGGAGACTGGCAGGAGCCCCGGTTTCCCCCCTCAGTCGCTCTCGGTGGTGGCGCCGGTGCTCTCGCCAACGCGTCCCCACCCTCTTCCGGCCCTCGGCTGCCGGGGCCGCGCTCTCTTAGCCCGGTGGATGCTGCGCCTCTCTGAGCGGAACATGAAGGTCCTCTTTGCCGCCGCCCTCATCGTGGGGTCCGTCTTCTTCCTGCTGTTGCCAGGTCCCTCCACGGCCGACGAGAAGAAGAAGGGGCCCAAAGTCACCGTCAAGGTCCGTCCTCCCCTCTCCTGACCTGCCTGGCGAAGCCCACCCCCCGTCGCCGGCGTTCTGGCCTCGGAGCCGCAAGTCACCGGTGTCCGAGGCATTTAAGCTCCCGGAGCTCAGGCTTGGGCGTCCTTGGCTTTGGCTCAGGCTCTGCCTAGGTTCCCGGCTGTGGCCTCGTGGCGTCCGGGCTTTTCTGCTCATTCAGACCGGAGACTGCCCGGCCCTCCCCGGCACCCCAGCCCCTGCTTTGACCCAGGAGTGGGCGCCCGGCATGTGCAGCCGGGGCTGATACTGTCAGCCTCAGAGCAGTCTTTGCGAATACCGTTCAGCGCTGGGAAAATAGTCAAGGATCACGTCTGGCAAACTGAGAATCCTTTTCTTTACTCAGGCCAGATGTTACCCACTTGCAATTACGAAGCACAGCAGTCTCGTTCAGACTTGCATGATGCTAACTAAGTTAAATTCCCCTCTTAAGATTTTTTGATGTTCATTTCTAGAATCTGCGCTCATTATTTATGTAGACTAAAGGTTGTTTGCTACCCTATAGTCTAAAGGGAGTGCAAACAGACATTTTCTGGGAGAAGTGTCTGGAGCCTTCATTAGATTCTCATAGAGTTTTTGTTACCACCGTAATCCGGTTCAGAACTACTGTTCTCAAAATAGGGCTCTTTTCTGTACGACCTTCAGGGTAACTTCTGGGGCCCTGGCTTCTCTGGCAAGACCCCTTCGAAAAGGCTGAGTTTGAAATGGTCTTCTTCCTCAGGTGTACTTTGATCTGCGAATTGGAGATGAAGATATAGGCCGGGTAGTCATTGGTCTCTTTGGAAAGACAGTTCCAAAAACAGTGGATAATTTTGTGGCCTTAGCCACGGGAGAGGTAAGTGGCTGGAACAGAGGTAGTTGAACTCAAGTGAAATTGGCACGTAAAGCTGGCAGCGAACTGAAGTGCAGAGAGTGGCCTATCTCACCGCTGCTCTGCGGCTCTAGGAACCTGGTATTATCGTATCTTCTGGAGGTTTTAAACTAAATCCAGAAATACGGATTTTTTTTTTTTTTTTTGAGAAAAAAATTTTTTTAAAGATTTTCTTTATTTATTTGTTAGAGATACAGTGAGAGAGAGAATACAAGCAGGAGGAGTGGGAGAGGGAGAAGCAGGCTCCCCATTGAGCAGGGAGCCTGATGTGGGGCTTCATCCCAGGACCCTGGTATCATGACCCAAGCTGAAGGCAGATGCTTAACAACTGAGCCACCCAGGCTCCCTGACAAAAAATAATTTTAAGACATTGCAGTAATCAAGGAAAACATATCTGTGGAAACTAGTTTGTGTCCTGTGCACCAGAACTTTCTCTTAAGGGTAAGGGGCCCAGAGCTTCCCAGGTTTTTAAAGAAACAGGAGTGCCCTGTTTAAGAAAGTTTGTATTCCTCTTAACTCTAAAGCAGGTGGTGGGGATTAAGAATACACTTACCAAGGGGCGCCTGGGTGGCTCAGTGGGTTAAGCCTCTGCCTTTAGCTCAGGTCA
>NC_081569.1:43774576-43803630 GCF_022355385.1 Mustela nigripes | reverse complement strand
CGCCTGGGTGGCTCAGTGGGTTAAGCCTCTGCCTTTAGCTCAGGTCATGATCTCAGCGTCCTGGGATTGAGCATCGGGCTCTCTGCTCAGCAGGGAGCCTGCTTCCCCCTCTCTCTCTGCCTGCCTCTCTGCCTACTTGTGATCGCGTGCTCTCTCTCTCTCTCAGTCAAATAAATAAATAAAAATATTTGAAAAGAGGGGCGCCTGGGTGGCTCAGTGGGTTAAAGCCTCTGCTTTCGGCTCAGGTCGTGATCCCAGGGTCCTGGGATCGAGCCCCGAATCGGGCTCTCTGCTCAGCGGGGAGCCTGCTTCCCTTCCTCTCTCTCTGCCTGCCTCTCTCTCTCTACTTGTGATCTCTGTCAAATAAATAAATAAAATCTTTAAAAAAAAAAAAATATTTGAAAAGAAAAAAGACTGCTGCAAAATACATATAAAAAAAAAAGTACATTTACCAGGATGAGCATTGAGTGATGTATATAGCATTGTTAGTCACTGTATTGTACACCTGAAACTAAGATAATGGTGTATCTTAACTATACTGGAATCAGAATAAAAAATTACCAGAGGAAAAAAATGTCTGTATTCCAACCCTGCAGTGACTCAGCAGGTAACTGTTGTTTTTTGGCCCGTCTTACATCTGTTCTTAAGATTAGAGGAAAATGAGGGGGAAAGGTGGAGACGACATGTGAAGTAGAATTGTATAAAGGCTGAGGAGTGTGCAGTCTTAGCCTCTCCTTGGTCTGTGTGCTCTGTGCCTGGCCTGTTGGTTACTGCTCACTTGGCATGTCGAATGACGAATCTGGTCAGTGGTGTCTCTTCTGGGAGGTTTAGCTGTGGGCTGGGTTCATGGAGGGTCTAGTATCTGCCTGGTGTCGCATGCCACTTCTCACCTTCTCCTTCCCTTATTTAGAAAGGATTTGGCTACAAAAACAGCAAATTCCATCGTGTGATCAAGGACTTCATGATCCAGGGTGGAGACTTTACCCGGGGAGATGGCACTGGAGGTAACCTCGGGCCCACTGGGCACCAGGCTCTTTTGGTACATCCTTTAAGCTGGGAGGGCTGGATTGTGCTGGGCAGACGAGCCGCCTCCTCTCCCAGCTGCAGAAGCAGGACTAGCACCCGCATGGGGACCAGCTGTGGCCTTCTTTGTACAGGGACCCCAGGACAAAGGGGAGGAGAAGAGCAGGGGGTCGTGTGGTTCTCACCCCTGCCTGTCAGGGCCCACAGCCTTGGTGACTTTTCTTGAGGTACCCCCTGGGGGTGGGGAGCAAAGTGAAACACGTGGGTCAGTGGCTCTAGGTCAGGCTCTTGCTGGGTTGTTCACCATCTAGGTGGGAGGAGCCAGGGGAACAGGACATGAAAGCTATGGAACAGTACGGAATGTGAGTGTGAGTGATGGCCATCGGCAACAGTGCCTGAGACGGAGCAGACGCTATACAAAGCATTGTATGCATGGGGGCAGACACATTTGGGTGAGGTCTGCCATCCTCGTGCTTAGTGACCTCAGGCAAGTGAGTCCTCTGAGCTTCACCTTCCTCTTGTGTAGAGTGGGAAGAGCTGGGGTGCTGCAGGGTAGCTGCCTGGTGCGTGGTGGAAGTCGGCCACTGCCAGATGCCGGCAAGCAGAGTCGCTCCGTCCAAGCTGGTCAGTAGTGGCCTCTTGCTTGTGAGGGAGGATCTGGGCAGGGTCTGGCCGGGGAGAACTTGGACAAAGAGGTGGGGCTCAGGTGAACCCACTGCTGTTCTATGGCAGGAGCTTGGCTGAAAGTGGGGTTCCGAGATAGAGGGAGAGCACGCACCACACGGGGAGCCCATGCTGGGCTGCGGCCAGGCCCGGGAGCTTGAATGGGAGGAAGACCTAGGCACAAAGGAGTTTGAGGGAGGATAATGGGGCCGTGTTTCTGTGTGTAAACTGCTCGACTGTCCTCCAGCGTACATCGTTCCCACTCTGAGCATTAGTCACTACTGCAGTGGGGGTGGCAGGAGTGGAGGAAGGACAAGTAGATAATACAGGTGGGAGCTGCATGGACAGTGGGCAAAGGAAAAGTTGTCAAAAGAATAACTGAAGTCTGGAGGGAAAAATGATGAAATATATTGAGTTTAAAACGAAGAGTTATTCCATAGAGGGAGCTGTGGGGGGTTTCTGGCAGAAACCCTGCAGATGCCAGAGATTTACAAGGAAGACTCTCATGGAGAGGAGACTCTGAGCCAGCACTTGACCCAGGAGTTGCCACAAATAGGTACAGGTTTTGTACGTGAGTTTGAAAGGTGTTGGGTAAAACAGTGTAGCTTGTTACTGGGTTTTTCCAGGACCTATAGTCACGAATGCACACTGTGAATCTCCCAAGAGGAGACAGGGAGAAAGTAGGGGGCAGGATTTCTCCCGGAAGCAGCTCTGGGAACTTAAGTATGAGGATTTCTGAAATGGTGTCAGGGTCTGCCCAGCTCCCTTCGTCATGTACCTGGGCCTCAGATCCTTTGTGGGTAGACACACTATACACATCAACACCCAGCTTTTATTTTGTGTTAGTGGTAAGAGGCACTTGATTATCCAGAACCCAAGTGGCAGCCCCTCCCCACTCATCTCAGTTATCTTATGTGCTCTGAGAAAGAAAAGCTGATCAGCCACAGCTGTCCTTTTCTTTGCTTCTGCAAAGCACCTCTCTATACCAGAGTACTTCAGAGTTCCTGTGGCAGACCTCTCCAGCCATAGCCAAGAGTAGCTGTCGATCTTTGCCTTATTTAAAAGCCACTCAGTTATGTTTTCAAAGTAACCAATGGGATAAGCTGTTCACTAAATCAGTCTGGCCTCATGCCCCACTTGGTCTGTCAGCATGGTTTGGCTCTGAGACCAGAGGGAAGGAAGTGAACAGCTTTTATGTCCTTATAATCCACTGGAGCCTGGCCTGACCAAAGACAGGTTGAGTCCCTGGAATCCTCACCCCAAAGGATGCTTGATTTGGGCCAGCTCAGCTCCTTGCTCTACTCTTTCTTCCCAGGAAAGAGCATCTATGGTGAACGCTTCCCTGATGAGAACTTCAAGCTGAAACACTACGGACCTGGCTGGGTGAGCATGGCCAATGCAGGCAAAGACACCAATGGCTCCCAGTTCTTTATCACGACGGTGAAGACAGCCTGGCTAGATGGCAAGCACGTGGTATTCGGCAAAGTTCTGGAAGGCATGGTGAGTTTGGGGGGCAGGGGCTAAACCTGGGTGGCCTTCCCCAGGAAATGGACATTCATGGGCAGGGGCACCATGTAGTTTATCCCTTTCCCAGTAGGGACCCATAGATTGCCAGTGTTCCTATGTCCAAATCTGGAAGGAATCAGGAACTACCCTATGTGTCTCTGCCCCCAAGTTCTCAATTTTTGTGGCCTGCACAAGGACAGGGGCCTCTATTTCACTTGCTCAATGAGAGGCTGGCACTACCCTCTGTTGTGCAGAACCCAGCCGAACACACTATAATCCCGGAGAGGCCACTGGGTACCCACTCCCCAGCCACCCCCCTCTTCTCCCTTAGCTCTGCCTAGTCCTGCTGCAGAGGATCAAAACTACTGCCTCCTCATGTTACAGCTAGGGTCTCCCCGGCTAGGATTCCATTAGGTTTTGGGGGCCCCACAGTTTGCCTGCTCTTTCTCCCATGGGGGCAGATTTTCTCGGCCAGATTCTGGAGCCTTTCTCCTTTGAGGGGTGGACCTCCTGACTCGGCTCTGCTCTACCTTCCCAGGAGGTAGTACGGAAGGTGGAGAGCACCAAGACCGACAGTCGGGACAAGCCCCTGAAGGATGTGACGATTGCAGACTGTGGCAAGATCGAGGTGGAGAAGCCCTTCGCCATCGCCAAGGAGTAGGGCCCCCAGGACCTCTTCCCTTTGAGCCACCATCTGTGCAGCCCTGTTGCCTTCCCCTGGGTGGAGACCGGCTGCCGCAGGGTTCTGTGCTGCTCTGGCCCCAGTGCTGGCCTCTGACAGAGTGGACCCCTCCCCGCACATTCCGCAGGCCTACCTACCGGCCTGGTTTTGTAACAAAGTCCTACCAATGCTGACCAGTTAAAAAAAAAAGATGGTTTTTTTTTATAATCACTGTGTGGGCTGGAGTCTTGGGCCTGCAACAGCTGCTGAAGTCCCTGTCCCAGAATGTCTGGGATCTGGTGGCAGGGGGTGCTGTCCCCTGTTTGGGGGCTCTGGTCTGAACGCTCCTTCCCCAATAACTACTCACAAATAGCAATCAGAAACTTTTTGCTCCTTGCTTCTAACCTTTGCCACTAAGGTGCCACTTTTTGCCCCTTGCCCCCTTCTGGTGTAGGGGAAGAAATACACCTCTTCCTTTTCATTGCCTACCTCTAAATGGACTTCTCCCTTTATTCCTTATCCCCTGTTGTCCCTGCCCTGACACCTAGGGTGGGTAAGTCCTGGGTCTGGGCTGGGGGGACCCCGCCTTCTCTGAGAAGGGAGCACATACACTGAGGCATGTGCCTGTCCTGGCAGGGGGCCCATAGGCCTCCGGGCTGGTCAGGGCATCGTTGGCAAAGGAGCAGGATGACAAGATGCCTCTGGCTGAGCTTCAGCTGGCCTGTTGCTGAAGCCGTAGAGGCCCTGGAGTACGCCATTCACCACCACGTTGGGCAGAGGCTCTGTGGGACAGAAAGAAAATAGGAGCAAAGGGAGAAAAGATGGAGGGCCGGCCTGGCCTCAGGTCTGTAGTTACGTGAGCTCCTGAACCCATAGGCTCAGCCCCCTCCTCAGGAATAGAGGTCCCTGCCAAAGCCCTAGAACAGCTGGCCATCCCAAATGAGGCCTTGGCATGTCTTGCTTACATTCTGTTCACATTAGCTTGGTAAAGCCAGGATGGTGAGGAATGGAGACCAGGAGTGCCAAGTTTATCTCCCCACATCCACTTTCTGAAGGAAAACCAAGCAGGCCACAGGAGCAGCAGGACAGGTATGGCCCCAAAGGCAGGCAGTAGGCCCAAGATGCTGCCTTGAAGTCCTGAGCTGAAAATGGCAGGTTCACCCTGGATTCCCATCCTGACATCTAGGCCCTACTAGCAGATTATAGGTCTGAGCCCCCACCCCTCACCTGAGGATGGGCTGCAAATATAGGGATCCGTGTAGAAGCTGATGACAGGCCGGTGGTGCAGCTGGGAGCTAGGAGGGAAGAGTCCAGAACGGTGAGGGAGAGGCAGGGGAGAGACTAGGGACCCCAAAAGGAAAAGGTGAGTGGTAAGTGGGCTCAGGAGGCACCAACAGAAACCAGGGTGGTGGTTGGGGGCGGGGGTGGGGGGTGGGAGTCTGCAGTTGGGAAGATAGGCCCGACAGCCTCAGGCCGCCTCCTGGCGCACGGCCACTAGGGGGCGGCAGGGGCTTTGACTTGCCTGCTGTCATGCGGCAGGAACTCCCCCAGGGCGCTGAAAAGAGGAGACGCGCTGTGAGCTGCGGTTGGTGAGGGGGGTGGGGGAAGGCAGGGGCGCGCGTGAGGAAGAGGTGGAGACACGCAACCCCAGCACTTCGCCTCCCAGGGGACCACTGCTTCTATTTGTAACAAGCTCAGTTCCGGAGGTGGCTGGGGTAACCAAGACTGTCCAGAAAATAGCCACTCTATCCCCACCGCCAAGAAAGCTAATGAGGGAGGTCACGTCTCAAAGAAGAAACAGGCCCATGCCTGACAGCTGTAAGAAGAAAAAGGACTTGGCCTCTATAACCTTTCCTCAAAGATAAATAATAAGGCACACCTGGGTGGCTCAGTTGGTTAAGCAACTGCCTTTGGTTGGGGTCATGATCCCTGCCGTTTGAGTTGGGCTTCCAGCTCCCATCTCTACTGGGAGTCAGCTCCTCCCTCTGACCTCCCCTCTCATACTCCTCTCAAATAAATAATCTAAAAATAATAAATAAGTAAAACCTTTCCTCACCTGCTTGCTGCAAAGAGACCCTGTGCCCCCAGCACTGGGGCCCCTCTCTCTTGCCTGGCCATGGTCCCCAGAGGCACTCACCCCCAGCTGCTGGCCTTAGAGTCTGTGGGGAAGTGCCGAAGATTCAGGAATTCCAGTAACTCCTTGGGCACATCCTGGTTCAGGTACAGGACACCCTGGAGGGATCAGAGGGAACCTGTAATCAGACCCTGCTGTGTAACATACAGAGCCCAGTGCAAAATGGAGAGGGTGGGGGTTCTAAGATGACCAAGAATTTCAAGAACGAGCAGAGCATTAAACCAAGCTTGGGTACCTTTTGAGCACTGGGCCTTGGGTGACTCCATGGGTTGTAAGCCCAGGAAGCCAACATGGCCTAGAATCTGGCATCTCTGTGTGGGGAAAAGGGAGAAGGGTCCTCACCCAAATCCTCAGTATTAACGGTAGCCCAGGCTCTCACCCTGGAGGAAAGCAAGAACTAGCTTTCATTGAGCAGAAACCACCTGCCTCTGTGTTACCTCATCCTGTTCTCTCAACACAGAGAGAGCTGTTTGGACCCATGACTGTTCAGAAAACTGAGGCTTGGGGTCGTACACAGCATGCTGGAGAGTGGGTCCCCTTCACTCCCTGTACCTCCACACCACCCCCCCCCCCCCCGGCCCACACCTTTGGTCCAGCAGGCTGGGGATTAACAGAGCGTGCCCCCTGCACACCTGGATATAGGCCTCCAAGCCTTGCCGCCGCTGCTCCAATCCTCTGCTCCTCCAGTTAGGCAGGCGTTTTGAGGGGAAGTCGGGCACTTTGCACAGTTTCTTGATCTGCCAGAAGGTTACCGCGGTGCCATCACAGCATTCTGCTTGAGCCCTCAAGCTCACTGCGCCCAAGAGTCTCCCCCGGTCCTCCCTGCCCCCACTTCCAGACTTCAGGCTCTACCCCGGGGCAGACCGTAGTGAGTGATGGTTGGGACAGGACCCAGTCTCCCCCCATCCTCCCCCAAATGCCCGAGGGATGGCCGACCACGCGACTGGCATTGACGGTACAAGCTGGGCCCTGCCCCTCTGCGTCCACCCCGAAGCCCGAAGGGAGGTCTGTGCCCAGGACGGAGGGAGCGGGGCGGTAATGGGGGTGGCAGAGGCTGGGGCCGCAGTTCGTCCGCCCGTCTCCCAGGAGCTGGACAGGAGCCGGGCCGGGGTCGGTCGGTCGGCGGCGCAGCCTCACCCGCTTGTGCAGCGCGTGGAACTCGCTGTAGCGCCTCTGCACGATGTGCCTGCGCCCGCGGCACAGCACTTCCACTCGGAACACCTGGCGGGCGCGGGCGGGCGGCCAGGTGCGCGTGAGGCCCAGCCGGAGGGCTCAACAGGACCCACGGCCGCAACCCGCCCACCCTCCCGCGCTCAAAGGTACAAAGCGGCCCCGGGAGCCCCGCCAATCTCCGGGGACCCTCCCACGCTGCCCAACACTTGGGGAGATGGGGAGGATGCACCCGCCCCTCTGCTACGTGCAGTCCCCCGTGAACCCGGACCGTCGTCCACGGAGCTGCCAAATCCAAGCGGCCCGAGACCCTCGGCTGGCGGTCTCTGGACCGCCTGACCCGCCGCGTTCGGATGCTCCAGCCCGGGCGCGGGATCCCCACTACGCTCGGCGCGAGGAAATGCGGCGGGTCCCATGCCCCTTCCCAGCCAGTGTCCCAGCTTACCATGTGGCCTTTCTCTGGGCTCTGCCTGGGATCCTCGGGTCCCACCGACGGGATGTGAACTTCCAGCATCCGCACCCCGGCTCCAGCCCCTCCGAGCGGGAAGCAGCAAGCAAGACCTCTCCCAGCTCACACCGCAGACCCCGGCGGGCCGCACCGGGCCCGCCCCCTCGGTCAGGCCCCGCCCCAAATTGGCCCCGCCCCGGGCGTTCCCTCGCGCTGCAGGGTCCTGCGAGGGGCCGATTAAGGCACCGCGCGAGGGAGGCGGGGGCCAAGCACCGCCCCCTGAGCCTAGTGGGCCGCAGGTGGGGACCCTTCGTCGGACAATTATCAATTGTCAATATTTACTGAGTAGCCGCAGACTGCCAGGAATTCTGATGAGCCAAAATTTCATCTGCTCTTTATTGAGCGCCTAGTAACGACTAGGGTCTGTGGGCCCTGGACAGGGAGGGATGCAAGGCCCAAACCTTGGCGCCTACCTTGGGGTTCTCACACCCATTCCCGGGACTAGGCTGCCCCCCCCCCGCCCCCCGCCCCTTCCCGCCACTTTTCACCTAGACCCTGGGAACAAGACCTCACCTAGGAAGGCTTGGACAATCTGGCTTTGATGTCTGCCTCTCCCAGCATCCATGAGCCCTTACATTCATTTTTTTTTTTTCATCCATTCATTTATCTTTCAGCCCCAATCTGCTTCAGGTCGAGTTTGCCGGGAAGAAGCAGTTTAGAGCCCTGGGCTCTGCTTTGGGGGACAGATAGCTTGGCTTTCCTGAACTGTGTAGACCTGTTCTCATCTGCAAAATTGGGATTATAGGGCTCCCTCAGGAGAGTGTATAAAAACTTAGATGATCCCTGTTAAGCCCTCAGCAGAGCAGGTGTTGAGAAGACGGCAGCTTGTGGGCTTGTCCTGGAGGCAGAGGTGGGTGGTGTCTTTGTACAGGGCAACAGACAGGGAAGAGGGACTGTGGGAGAGAGCACTAGGCTGTTCTTGCTCACCCCCTCAGACAAGGCCTTCCTGGGTATGGGGCAGGATTTAATCCAGAAATCTCTCAACCTTGGGCTAAAAAGGGCCTCTACTCCCCCACTGAGCACCCTACATTTCATCCCTAAGGGAGCTGTCCCATTCAGCAGAGTCCCATTCAGGACTCCTCTGACTTCTCCCAACAAAGGTCTGGGCAGGCTGGAGGACTTGTGGTGGGAAGGAGGAAGCAAGAGCACCTGTCTTAGGGGTAGAGGCTGGTGATTGGGGGACCACTGACTCACTTTCTCCCCTGCTAGTGCAGAGGGGCTTCTGAGCTGGAGCAGAAAGTCGCCCCCCACCCCCCACCCTCAGCTCTGCTCTCAGAGAGAGGCTGAGAGGATGACCCCAAAGAACGCAAGCAGGTCTCACCAATACTATGTACCACATGTTCTTCCCCCAAATTCCATCGCACAAGAGCCCCAGAATCAGGAAGCTGAAATTTCCCGCAAGGGAAACGACCCATTATGAACAGAAGTGGTGGGGTTTCATTTCTTCCCTTGCACTTTGGAGCGCCATCACTCAGAGACCCTGTTCTCTTTGTCTACTTACCGGGGAATCCTCTCCCAGGAACCTAAGACCTCTAAACTTCTTGGTCACCTGTCCTAATGACCGCCCTCTGTCTCTGATCCTACCACCCAGAAAACAGCTACATTTCCTAATGGATCTCCCTGTTTTCTCTTGCCTCCCTTTCTCATATAAGGTCCATTCTCTGATTAGAGCAAACCATCAAGGCATTGCTTCAAGCCTTCAGAAGGCTTCCCGTTATACTAAGAACAAAACCCACCCTCCCTACCACAGTCTACAGAGCTCTGAGTGACCCAGCCCTGCCTCCATCTCTCATCTCTTTTTTTTTTTTAAGATTTTATTTATTTATTTGGGGCGCCTGGGTGGCTCAGTGGGTTAAGCCGCTGCCTTCGGCTCAGGTCATGATCTCAGGGTCCTGGGATCGAGTCCCGCATCGGGCTCTCTGCTCAGCAGGGAGCCTGCTTCCCAATCTCTCTCTCTGCCTGCCTCTCCGTCTACTTGTGATTTCTGTCAAATAAATAAATAGAATCTTTAAAAAAAAAAAAAAAGATTTTATTTATTTATTTGACAGAGAGAGATCACAAGTAGGCAGAGAGAGAGAGGAGGAAGCAGGCTCCCTGCTGAGCAGAGAGCCCGATGCGGGACTCGATCCCAGGACCCTGAGATCATGACCTGAGCCAAAGGCAGCGGCTTAACCCACTGAGCCACCCAGGCGCCCCTCCATCTCTCATCTCATTTCCTTTCCTTCTTCTTGATGTACCAGCTCCAGCCACAGTGACCTTCTAGTTCTTCAAACCCAACAAGCTCTTTCTTGCCTCAGGGCCTTTGCGCTTGCTGTTTTCTCTCCCTGGAACACTCTTCCCTGACTCCTTACCTAGCTGGTGGGCTTAGCCTAAAAACTGCAATTCTTAGCCTTAAATCTCCTCAAAGAGACCTGCCTTCCTGACCCCTTACCTCACCACTATCCTCTCACCCTGTCTTCCATTATATGTTTGGTTATTGTGTGCCTCCCTGGTTCTCCCGACTTTGCCCCAGGCTTTCATTGCCATTGGGCCAGGGACCTGGTCTCCTCAGAGTCTGCTGCCATGGTGCCAAGAATATAGGAGATACTAAAAAAAAAACATTCGTGGGTTGAAAGCCTCCATGAATGAATGGAGAAGAGGATGTTGGGAAGAGGCTGGGAGCAGAGGGAAGGCCTGGGAGAGAGGCAGGAGGGAGGAGTTAGAGGAAGGCCTGTGAGGGATTACCTTCAGAGCTGGACACCTCTCGCTCCCCGCAGATTGTCGTCCACCTTATTTATTTGCTTAATATTCAGGTGTTCCTGAGAAACCTCAAATTGATGGAGTTTCATCACCAGTTTACAGGGAGATTCGTCAGAGGCAACTGACTTGTAAAACATCTGGTAGTAAACCGGCAGCTCCTAATTCCACCATGTTCCACACATGAGTGAAGATCCAAATGAATAAAGACAAGATCTTTGGCCTGGAGATATTTTAGGATGTCTCTGGGAAGATCAGTTCTGGAGAATATTTTCCTGTAAAGAGGCATACATGACATACTGTGGACTCCAAAGCCCATATTACAATCAAGGGAAAAGCTTATTTTCTGTAGACTTTAAGCTCAGGCCAGCTCGGTAGATGAGCACGGAGCTAAGTTCCTCACACTCTATGAGGGGTGTGTGGACCTTCAAAGTGACTGCTGTTTTTAGAATGAGTTTAACTGCACTAACTCTCTAACACATGAATTTCATTTCCAAGTTTCTGGGAGAAAGGGGCTGAAAAGCTCTAGTTTCTTGGCCCCAGTATTTCCAGATCAGATCACAGAACAGTGGTTCTCAGGCCTCCAAAGGCAGCAGCAGCAGCATCACCTACAAGGCCTGTTGAATCGCAAAGAAGGCTCTGAGTTCAGTTTTCTGAGATCCTGGGCGGTTCCCACAACTGCCCGGAGCGCTGCGGCCGCTCCTGGGTTGGGGGCCACGTTGTAGGCACCAGTCTCTTGCCTCCCACACCGGGCCCCTGGGGAGGAGGGTCACCGCCAAGCAGGAGGCAGCGAGGGCCCTGGGTACAAGCGTCCCCTCCCCGGCCCCTTCTGGGGACCGTGCAGGTGGGCTGGACCGCAGCTGCCGCCCCGCCTGGGCCCTGGCTCTCCGCGGCCCTGGCCCTCCGCAGCCGGCACACAAAGCCCCTTTCACGGATCCGGCTTCTGCAGGGCCGCCGCTGCTCGGGAGCTGGCTAAGCCCTTTAAGAAAACAAACAGCTCCTGGGCTGGTGGGAGCCGCAGGGCACAGAGGCTGGATTCTTCCCTCCAGGCGGCCGGAGGAGGCGGACTAGCTCAAGGGGGCCCAGCCCCCGCAACCCTTGCCCGCCAGATCGCTTCACCCCGGAGGCTCTGGTCACCTGGACAAGCTCAGACAGCTCCCTGCCTCAAGGTCCTTATCTGCACTGCAGAGCGTTGGGTGTGGGCTGAAAGACATCACGCTTCCAAAACATTTAGCTGGGGCCTGGCACATAGTAAATTAATGTTAGCTCTTATTATTTACTGAATTATAGGAATTTGCTGTTTTTGTAGGTTACAACATTAGGATACGGGCAATTACATAGGGTTCATCCTAATACATTGCTGATTCAACTTTGAAACAACACAAATAAGCTTTACTCTTCCTCTTTCAGTATCCCGAGATTGCAAGGTTAAGTTAAAAAATGAGTTTTTAACTACTCAGTGATCAGAATTTTCCTGATTTTGGGGCGCCTGGGTGGCTCAGTCAGTTAAGCATCTGCCTTCAACTCAGATCAAGATCCCAGCGTCCTGGCATGCAGCTCTATATCAGGGCTCCCTGCTCAGTGGGGAGTCGGCTTCTCCATCTCTCTCTGCTGGCCCCCCTGCTTGTGCTCTCTCTCTCTCTCTCTGTGTGTCAGATAAATAATAAAATCTTTTTTAAAAAATCCGGATTTTTGTTGATATTGTACAACCAAAAAACGGCAGAATAAATTGGGAGCAGAGCTTGATGTAAAAATCAGCAACGGGGGCACCTGGGTGGCTCAGTGGGTTGAGCCGCTGCCTTCGGCTCAGGTCATGATCTCAGAGTCCTGGGATCGAGTCCCGCATCGGGCTCTCTGCTCAGCAGAGAGCCTGCTTCCCTCTCTCTCTCTCTCTGGCTGCCTCTCCGTCTACTTGTGATTTCTCTCTGTCAAATTAATAAATAAAAAATCTTTAAAAAAAAATATTTAAAAATCAGCAACGATCCCGTTCATCCTTATGGCCTCCCAGTTCTTACTAATTGCCTTTCTAACAGGTACATTTTTTTTTCTTAAAGAATTATTTTAAGATTTTATTTATTTGAGAGAGAGAAAGAGAGAGAACATGAGTGGAGTCAGAGAGAGAGGGAGAAGAAGACTCCCACCCAAGCAGAGGCCCGATGGGACTTGGACGGGGGTGGGGGTGTGGGGGGGTGGGAGTGGGGGTGGTGGAGGGTGTTGGATCCCAGGACTCTGGGATCATGGTCTGAGCCTGTCAGATGCTTAACCGACTGAGCCACCCAGGCACCCCCTAATGGGTACATCTTTAATAAAACAAAACACCATACCTTTATGTTTTGCATACTGGATTTTGGTGTAGATGTCTAAAAAAATATTAGTGCTGCTAAAACATCTTAAATTATAGAGGAGTCTAAACTCTTCGTTTTACAGGTGAGGAAATGGAGGTGTGAGGAAGGGGAAGCCAGCCCTGTAGTTGGTTGTGTAAGGAGAGCACCTTTCACCAGCGAGCAGGTCCTGCCACAGCCCCCAAAGCAAAGTTTGAGGGTAGCTGCTTCTCGGAGGACACAAAGGCTCTAGCCCTAGGGTTCCAGCCAACAGTGTCACTACTAGGCATCCCTTCCCCCTGTCCAGATGACAAGGACAGCTCAGGTGCATCAGACACCACCCAGGTCTGGAGGGGACACTGGCAGAGGCCTCGAAGGCTGCACAGCTTCCCAGGGAGATTGTTCTGGTGCTACAATAACTCCCAACACTCCTCACTTAGAATGATTATGTCAGGGGACCAACCAGTCGGCCCCTCTGGTGTGCCCAGTGCTCAGGTTCCAGAATGAAGGAATCCTCAGGTCACAGGGGTTTCTTGTGAAGAGTTGTGGGTCCAAGCACTGAGGCCAAGAGGAAAGCCAGACCAAAGGCTGGGAGGGACTGCAGCCCTAGGCACTGAGGTCTGGGACTCAGATGCTCTCACCTCCCACTCTAGCTCTGGGTGCTGTCTGTGGTTTCTCAGTAAGTGGAGTTTTTTGTCTCTGCCACTAATGGTCCCCGGGGTACTCACCCAAGTTGCAGCCCTGTGTTCCAGTTTCTGCTCCTGCTCCCCAACTGGGCCACACGCTGTGCACGTCTGGGGAGAGACTACCTCACAGAGGTCAGAGAAGTTCATATGCCTACAGAAGTCAGGTGGGCAATATGTCCTTAACAGGTCTATTGTGTGGCTTCCTTTGGTCTTTAAAAGAACAACTTAGTTCATTATTATCTAGGTTCCTCCTGTCCATCCCTGCCTCGAACATGTGCAACATGGTGTGGCAGACAAGCTGAGTCAAGCAGATTGGGTTCAGGTCTTCCTTCTGAGCGTGGGGGGGTGGGACAGAGAAGGAGGGGGACGTGGAGGTGGTGATGAGCCTGAGCAAGCTGCTTCAGGTCTCAAAGCCTCAGTCTTTTAATGCAGAGAGTGATGCCCATTTGGAAGTTCCTGATGCTAGATTAGAGATGTTTCAAGTGGTGTGTATTACGGAGGGCACGTATTGCATGGAGCACTGGGTGTGGTGCATAAACAATGAATGCTGGAACACTGAAAACAAAATATGATGGAAAAAAAAAAAAAAGATGTTTCAAAGCCCAAAGGCACAGAGTAGGCCTTTAACACGTGACATCTCCTATCATCAGGCTCAATGGTGGGAAGAGATTACCCTGCCCCCACGCGGGTTCCTGCCTCCCAGGTGCCTTATCATTATTTCTGGTGAGGCTGCCAGGAGACTTGCTGGTTGGGTCCCTGTGGTCACCACCGCTGCCACTCAAAATGGAAGAGGAAGAAGCTGAGAGCTCTGAAGCTAGGAGGGGGCAGTCATTAGGAAACAATGGTTACATCCCTGGAGGGAAAGGTGCCCTAACTCAGATGGGACAGTGGTTTTCTGTGGTTTTTCTGGACCCAAAGTGCATCCGTTGGAGGCTGGCTGCTCAGCTGGCTCCCTCCAGGCAGCCTTGAGGGTGAGGGGTGTTTTCTGCTCCCGAGGTCTGGTCATCCCAGCCAGAGGGGCATTCCCATAACAGACAAGGACAAAGGGGAGGAATCCTGTCTAGGGCAAGCATGGGGGCAGGTGGTGATTATCCCTGAGCCTGCAGGCACCCCCTCCTTAAGCACCATTCCTGCCAAAAACATATCAGGTTAATTTCTGGGTCTCTTCAAAAACCCCAAGATCTGGGCCTACAGGCTCATAAAACAGTAATTGCCAGGAGCTGAATGGCAGCCATTGCCCCCTTAGGCTGCCTTTGTGGGTGAACATGGAGATGGGTAGGAACAACACAGTCCATGATCTTTTGGAGTTCCGAGCCCCAGAGGCTAATGAGAACATCTCAGATTGATTAGATCTCAGATGATCTACTGCACACAAGAGTGAGAAAGAGCAGAGGTTTAAGAGGATGATATGCGCTACAAAGGAGGTAGAGCTGCCCTTCCAGTCTGGGGGTAGAGCAGTGAGTGCGTCAAGGAAAGCTTCCTGGAGAATGTACATATAAAGTAGGCCTCGAAGGATGCACGGAGTTGTTTTCCCGTAATGAAAACACTTTAATTTTTATGATTATAAAAGTAATACATAGAAATTCCAAGCAACACAAAATGGTATAAAAATTTTAAATAATGCAAAATTCCATCCCTCTAGGCAACTGTAGATAACCGTTCAATCAACATCCTTCTCAAATACATATCATTTTGTATAAAGGTAGAGGATACTATACATGTAATTCTATAACCTACTTTTTTCACTTAAAAATGTTTTTGTCAATGGATATAGCTATGTATCATCTCTAATGACTATATAATATCCAAATGTACCATAATTCAGTTAATCCCTTCCTGCTGTACATCTAGATTGATTTCGGTTTTTACAACCGTAAATAATGCTAAGATGGGCACCTTCTCACAGTCATCTTCACGGACTTGGTTTCTAGATGTGTCTACGGGAATCCCCCATGAATGTTCTGACACATTCGCCCGTGCCCTCCATCTCTAATTAAACTCCCATTCAGACAGGTGTAATTCTGAGACTGGAGAGAGGGATGCAAGCAGAGACAGAGGGCATCAGGTACAAAGCCCACCATTAATAAAAGGCTGCTGGGGCTGCATGGAAGTGCCAAAGGAAAGAGCTTGTTTGGAGGCAGTTTCTATGAGGTGTTGGTATTGTTGGGAAGCACTAGGAGATAAACAGGAAAGGTGAGCGGTGGCCTCTCAGGGAAGGCTGTGAATGCCAGGTGGGAGAATCCGCAGTTGGAGATGATTCAACATTTAGCTATTTGGCACCTATTTTGAGCCCAAATCTTTGCTGGGGACCATGGAATTATAAAGACTTACCACTTCAGAGAGCTGACTATTTGGCAGAGAAAGCCATCATCAACCACATATCCGGCGTCGTAAGACACTGGCAGATGACATACACACTACCCCAACCCCCAGCCAGAAGACAGGGGTGAGTGGCTCTTACCCGTTTCTAAGGCTCAGCTCAGGCCCAACTCTCTGCAAGTGTGGAGCAGAAAATCTAAGCCAGTGTCTCCAAAGATAAAGCGTTCGGTTTAAGGGCATGCCAGTTGCAGCAAAGGTCTGCTCTTCTTTGCTGTGGGAGGGATCTTCATTTTCCTCTTCCCTCCTGTTTCCCTAGGCTGCTGTGGGGAAATCCCACCACCTTGGGCCTGATGCCCCTCACAAGCCATGATTTCCACTCCCACATGGGCTCCCAGCACTTCAGCAATGGACACTCATTCCATCACCGTGCTCTCTCCTCAACCAGTTCCCAGTCCCACCCTTAGCAGATTTTATCATCATCTCCCTGTTTTTCAACTTTGAGCTGCAAAGGCATTCTTTATTTTCTTTAGGGTTCCCAGCTACAGATGCACTCAGGATGCACGTCTATTTAATCTTTTTTAAATTTTAAGTAGACTCCATGTCCAACATGGGGCTTGAACTCACAACCCTAAGGATCGCATGCTCCACCAGCTGAGCCAGCCAGGTGCCCCGGAATGCAAGTCTTCTGGAAAGAGGTCAAAGTTACAAATACCTATGTGTGACACTATCATTCCTACTTCTCACTTATTCTGTCACTATTCATATTGAATGTTGGGGTCCCTCTAGCTCAAAGTCCTCATCCTCGAGACTCTGGAGCCCAGAGATTCTTTTTTTTTTTTTTTTTTTAAGATTTTATTTATTTATTTGTAAGAGAGAGAGAGAGTGAGAGCGAGCACAGGCAGACAGAGTGGAAGGCAGAGTCAGAGGGAGAAGCAGGCTCCCTGCAGAGCAAGGAGCCCGATGTGGGACTCGATCCCAGGACGCCGGGATCATGACCTGAGCTGAAGGCAGCCGCTCAACCAACTGAGCCACCCAGGCGTCCCAAGCCCAGAGATTCTTAGGGGGAATAACACAAGGAGAAATGGGGGAAATGTAGACTTACCTCCACACTTCTCTAAACCACTTGACTCAAAGTAGGAAAACAAAATATCCCTATTTGAGAATGCCGTAATTATCAGGCAGATAATAATCAGGCAGGTAAATATTCAGAGATATTTACTCTCTGGCCCACTGTATCTTTCTTCCCCACCCTTCCTCGCCTCCTTGAACGGCAGTGAGGCTCCTTACTCTGCGCATTTTCTCCCAGACATGGCTTTGATGGGGATTCCCTTTCTCTCTTCTGAATTGATTAACACGCTACGTGTGACCCACCTTTAAATTAAGGCTCCTTTCACGCCCTCTCTCCCCCACCTCTCAGCATGGGCCTCCCTTCCCATTCGGAGGAGCCTCTTACACTATAGGACATGGTCAGCACCTACAGTCCTCCCTGTTCTGCTCCCATCTGTTCCAAACCTACTTGGCCGCCTGTGTTACCTGTGTCATGAAGGGCTTTACCGTACCCCCAAATCCCAGCCAGAAACCAGCAGGTCTGGCTATCGCTGCCCTCCCTCAAGCCTCTCATCATCAGTGACCAGATGCTGGGTCCATATCCACCTCCTGAGCCTCTCCCCAGAGCTCCAAGACGATTCCTTCTGTCCTCCTCAGCAATCCGCTTGGTTGCGATGAGCCTGGCTGCTCCCCTTGCTTCCAGTCTCACACCTTCTAATGTGACCATGTTGTCTGTTATTTCCTGCTTAAGTCCCCTCTGTGGCTCCCCACACTTCAGGGTAACATTCCACGCACCTCCCAAGTCGTACTGGCAAGTCGTACCAAGTAGTACAGTCTGCTTCCTGCTCATCACTCTCTGCAGGCTGCCCATGGACTTGACTCTGGCCATGCTGAGCCACTTCCATTTCCCTAGATGTGCCTACTTCCCACTTTCAGGAGACAGGGAGGCAGAACAGTCCCAGCAGAAGGGGCGAACACCTCTCCACCTTTAAGACATAGTTCAAGCATCCTCTTCTCTACAAATTTCTTCTTCCTGACTCCCCAGATAGAATGACTCCTTTTGTACAGTTGTGCTGGCCTTTGGGCTCAGTACGCCTAACCTGCCTTTGCAATTCCCATGTCTGCAAGCTCTATACAGAAATGCAGGGGCCCTGTCAGCCTTGGATGCCAGAAGCTGATGAGGAAGTTCTGAAGTCAGAGAATCTATCCCAAGGAAATGATAAAAATAACCTTCATCAAGATGATCATTGGATCACTGGATAACAAAGCAAGGAGAAAGTTTTAAAATTAAGTTTCTTTAGAAGAGACTTAACAAACACAGAAAAGGGAGACTAGGATAAATCCAATGGGGCTAGACTGGAAGTATCCCTGAGAGTTCATGATTTCTAGTATCTAATTCTTTATGCCATATCTCTCTCTCTCTCACTATTGCTATACATCTTTATCCTTCCTTATTTTCTTGCTCTGGCCACCAAGGGCCTAGAAGCAATGACACTGCAGGAGCAATGAGCACTCTTAGCACCTAGACCTTGGTTTCTAAATATATGCCTCCATCAAAGGAAATCCAAGACTCCATGGAGAAATGGCTGATTCCAGGGCTCGGGCAAGGAAGATACAAGAGAAGCAGAAACAAACATTTTATGACTCCAGAAAGTAACAAAAGTGTTCAGAAATGAAGGAGACAGGTTAAAAAGGCACAGGACCCTCCCAGAAATCGGGAATGATTTGAGAATCAAAGTAAATAAAAGCAATGGCTTGCAACTCTGAGAAAAATAGGAATCCATTCATCCATCCTGATAAACACACAGATGATTAAGTCAGGAGAAAGGATGCTTTTCTTTAGTAGAGTGCCAATCAGGAAATGCAGATTATGGATTTAGAAAAGCACAATGAGGGTGCTTGGGTCGCTCAGTGGGCTAAAGCCTCTGCCTTGGGCTCAGGTCATGATCTCAGGGTCCCTGGATGGAGCCCCGCATCAGGCTCTGTGCTCAGCAGGGAGCCTGCTTAAGCCCCTTCTCTGCCTACTTGTGATCTCTCTCTCTGTCAAATAAATAAGTAAAATCTTTTTTAAAAATTAAAAAAAAAAAAAAGAAAAGAAAAAAAGAAAAGCACAATGGACAAGGAACAAAATATTTACAGGATCTCAAAGTATCTCCTCACAAATTCCTTGTTAATTACAAAAGGGAAAATAGTAACCAAGGGATCAGAGTTACTTCAGCTCAATGGGACATCATATGCCAACTTAAAATTCACTGAGGATGCACCACTTCTGTGATGTTCCTGCCTGACTGCAAAACCCTAATCTAGTCATATGGAACCATGAGGCCAATCCAAACTGAGGAATATACTACAAATACCTGGCCTGTCTTCTTCACAAATGCCAAGGTAAGGAAAAGCAATGACTCACAGCCTGTGAAGTTCTTCTGGATTGAGAGAGACACACGTGTAATTATGTGTTGCAAGTAAATGTAATACACAATCCTGCACCAGGAAAAAGGGCATCGCTATAAAGGACATTACCAGGATAAGTGATGAAATTTAAATATGGACCATGGCTTATATCACAGTATTATTTCAGCGTTCAACTTCCCGATTTGGGTAACTGTACTTATGGCTTTAAGTTCTGAGAGAGCATCCTCGTTCTTAAGGAAATACATACTAAAGATTTTGGGGTGAAGGGGCACAATGTCTGCAACTTACTTTCAAATGCTTCAGAAAATACAATATATAAATATAGATAATCTAAGTCATAAAGCAAATAAGGTAAAATGTACAGACTCAGTAAATTTGGGTAAAGTATATATGGGAGTTCTTTGTGATAGCCTGTAACTATTCTATAAGGCTGAAATTCTATTAAAATTTAAAGTTTACCAAACAACTAAGAATCCAACAACAAGGGAGGAGTCAGAATTATGGTACAGTCGCTCTGTGGAAGCCTCAAAATTACTTAAAGTTTCTGAAGATATATAACCATATAGAAGAAATGCTTATAAAATATACAGTGCCGAGTGATAAAAGCGGGATACAAAATATTTTGTGTATATTATTACAACTAGGCAAAAACGAACACACAAGACAAACTGGCAGGATAAAATCAAGCATAGTAATAAATATACTGGAGGGTAGGAAGAGATTGAGTGACTTTTTCCAAAAAAATCAACCAGTTCAAAGAGATACTTGCCAGCACTGCATCCCACCCCTCACCCCTGTATCCCCAACTCTCCAGCCTGTTGTACTGGAAAGCAGTGGTACTGACTGCATTCTCTTGCCTCAGGCTGGCCCTCCCCAAACCTTGAACACCCACC
The DNA here is from genome assembly GCF_022355385.1 of Mustela nigripes. Lineage (NCBI taxonomy): Eukaryota > Metazoa > Chordata > Mammalia > Carnivora > Mustelidae > Mustela > Mustela nigripes. The sequence continues at coordinate 43,783,551 of NC_081569.1, read as the reverse complement.
AAAGAGAACTAACAGAGCACGTGTGGAGCGCCCTCAGAGAGAGGCATCTCTGGGGCTGGGGCTGGGGCCCGGGAGTGGCGAGGTTACACAGCAGGCAGTCCGCCAACCCTGCCCCGCAGAGCAGCTCCATGGTCTACTCTGAGCAGCCAGTTTTAGCAGCTGTGGACACAGCTGAGGGGAAGCCCAGCAACAGTGCAGTGGAGACTCGAGCCCCCCTGGCCAGGCCAGGACAGAGACCCCTTAGAATGCCCTTGGCCTGTGTGGACAACACCTGGCCTCTTGTTGGCATGCTCCCTCCTGGAACAGACAGTAAAGCTTCTTGGAATCTCAAAAAATTTAGGAACTCTTGGATCATCTTATCTATAGAGGCAGAATGCCTGGCTCTGTCATCAGTGGAGATAAAGTGTTAAGTCCTTATCACCCCTTTACACTTTTCACATGAATCTGTCTACTGAAGATGTGGCAAAAAGAAGTTTAGAACACAAGACTGCTATCAAAGTGCAAGATTCAGAAAGACCTGGGCAGCTTAGGGAAACAGCAGGAATAAAAGACAGTCGGCCTCCTCTGTAGGAGAACCCATTTTGCCTCTCTTAATGTAAGAAAGGTCTTTACAACTCCTTCCCTAAAGAAGTAGGAATAAGAATTAAACAGATTAAGAGGGGCGCCTGGGTGGCTCAGTGGGTTAAAGCCTCTGCCTTCAGCTCAGGACATGATCTCAGGGTCCTGGGATCATCGGGCTCTCTGCTCAGCAGGGGGCCTGCTTCCCTTCCTCTCTCTCTGCCTGCCTCTCTGCCTACTTGTGATCTCTGTCAAATAAATAAATAAAATCTTTAAAAAAAAAAAAAAAAAAAATTAAACAGATTAAGAGACCCTCAGAGCAGGTACCTGAGGTAGGTAGGAAAAAAAAAAAAAAAAAAGAAATCCTAGCTCCGTAGGACGCATCAGCAAAAGCTTGTAAACTCCTATGGAGAGAAACTTACTCTAGACCTGGGTAACTTCTTGGTTCAGAGCATTCCGGACCTGCTTCCCAACTGCTCCCCCGCCTAAAGCAAAAAGCACCACCATTCTGAGTCATGTAATCTGATTTTAAAATATTTTATTACATAATCTTTTCATGGCACCATCAGGAGTAACAGAAAACGTTATTCCCAGTTCCTAACCACAACCTGAAAAATATACATTTGTATTTATATATTTATATCAATACTCCACCCCATCCCCTAACTCCACCACCTAGTGTGGGTCTTCTGCTTAAAGCAACAAACTATTCTCTCAGGTAAGAAAATATATATGGAAGCTAAATGAAGTAACGGTTAGAATGGGGACAGGTAGGAAAGGGTCAAGTCCAGGCTAGGCAGGATGCATCACTGGAGTCCAGCAGAGGTGAAGGACAGTGTATAAAAAGGCAGCGTCAGGCAGGTGGGTTCTGATGTCCTTGGTCCATTAGGAGATGGCCTTTGCCTCAGGAAGGAAGGCTTCCCAGTACTTTGCCAGCTGCAAAGAAGTGGGGACAGTAAGCAAGTGCTCCCACCTAGTGGTGGTGGCAGAGCCAGAGGCTGAGCCTGGGAGGGGAGCAAGCACAGTGCCTCGGCACTCCCCCAGACGCCTGAGCCACCTAAAGGGAGGCTGGAGCTCAGGCCAAGCGGGGGAGATGGCTAGGCTAAGTGGACCCTGGACCAGACTGGCCAGCAAGCCACACTGCCCTTACTTGTCTCTGGACTGAGAGAAAGCATCAAGTGCAAGGGAAATCACTAAAGACAGTTGTGGTTCTGCCCTGGAGGAAGTACCCCTGTGGGGGCCACGGCTTTGCCCAGCTCAGTTAGCTCCTTACAATGGGGCCCACTGTCCACCACACAGACTGGGGCCTCAGCCTTAAGAGGGTTAGGTGAGGGGCGCCTGGGTGGCTCAGTGGGTTAAAGCCTCTGCCTTTGGCCCAGGTCATGATCCCAGGGTCCTGGGATTGAGCCCCACATCGTGCTCTCTCCTCAGCGGGGAGCCTGCTTCCCCTCCTCTCTCTCTGCCTGCCTCTCTGCCTGCTTGTGATCTGTCTGTCAAATAAATAAATCTTTAAAAAAAAAAAAAAAAAAAAAGAGGGTTAGGTGGTACCACGGGGTTATAGGGAGAGTTGGGGTTTGTCCTTAAAAACTAACTTCTTATAGATTTGGGCAATCCTGCTTAGCAAAAGACCCTGTTAGATGTTCCACGTTAGAGTAATAGGGCCAGCCCATCCCATCCTGTGACCAAAGCCCACAGAAGGCAGCTGGTCTCTGGAGCAGGCAGAGGAGGACAGTCATGCATAATGTACATACCTGCTGCTGTGAGGACAGGAGTGTCTCAAGGTACTTGATCACATGGTTTTTGAAGTCCTTGGATTTCTCTTTCTATAGGAGACAGGATTCTAGAGTGATCATCTAGACAGTTGCTCCTACCCCTCTTGATGGGATGGTGGTGTGTAATGCTGACCAAGGCCAAACACAGCCCCGGAAACTAGAGCCAGCAGCTGAACAGCTATAATTTCCAGTCACACAGCTTCTGCTGAGGCCTTGCAAAGTTTTCTTCATGGTGGGTGGGGGTGTTGGGGGATAAAGAAGACAGGAGCAAGGAAAGGGGACCAAAGGACACAGGATGATTGCAAGCTTTGTTTTGCGTCTAACTGTTCTGGTCTAATGACACAGGCCAAGCTACTTTGCCTCAGAACACACATGTAAATACACACACACACAGACACACAAACACACACACACAAAGGCCACGACTGTTCACAAGTACCAAGTCACCAGCACTTCCACCTATCTCCCTACTTGACAGACGTGAACAAAACCAACACTACCACTAAAATCAGGCACTGCACACGTGTGAGAAGCAGGATGTTCTATCTCACCTCAAACCGTATCACTTCTTTTCGGACCACAGTTGAAATCCTTTCAAAGTCCCTTTCATACTGAGTTACACGAGACTCCCACTGGGAAGAAAGGGGAAAGGAAGGGTCACTTAATATTATGGTACCATTACTGAGTCTTGACCCCTGGACAGCAATTCTACATATGAGACCTGAATTGGTCATTATGTCTTTCCATCCCTCTGGGTAAGATTAGAAACCATATGGGACTCAGTGTGTAAGGCCATCTGGCTGGAAAAGAGGTACTGTGTGCACCAGGCCAGGCCTGATCTCTCAGGAAGTTCTGACACTCCATAGCCTCTGGCTCAGGCACCCACCAGCACAGCTGGGAGTTCCAGAGAACTGAATTTCACTCTCACCACTAGAGGGGCATATCTGAATCACCTTGGAGTTTTCTGAAGACCCACCCAAGACCCCTCCCTCGGGGACTGTGACTTGACCAGCAGGGGTGGAATGGCACAGGAGCAAGCCGGGACTCCTCCGAGGCTTCCCCAGCAGCCACTGCCTTTAGACTCAAACAGCTCCCTTGCCTGCTGTGGGGGTTCAAGCATCTGGGTGGGATGGGACCTGGGCCCATTCAGGAGTCCGTCAAATACCCGCACTGGTCTGCCTCGGGGGGCCTCACCTCTAAGATCTCGTCCTTGGCCTGCTGCAGTTTGTCAGGCTTGTTGGCCCAAAGCAGCCGAGCCTCAGCCTCCCGTTTCTTCTGCAGCGTAGCTTGAGCGTCCTGCCAGCGCTGCCAGGTCTTCATGCGCTGGTCGAAGGCAGCCTGTGGGGCGGGGGGTTGGGGAAGAGCACAACCAGCCCTGCAGGAGCGCCACCTGCTCTGCCGGGGGCGGGGGGCAGCTGTGCTAGAGAAGGACGGAGCAAGGGCAGGTTCTGCAGCCACATGTTAGTGCCCAGCTGGAAGCCTAGTATCAAAATGCACAAGCTTGGCTAAGACTCCTCTCCCAGCCTCCAGGAGGCCATGCTGCTTCATGCGACTCCCCAGGCTGGATGGCTGGGAGCACAGCAGGTGGCCTAATGCCAATGCCCAGTACTATGGCTTCTGAACTGCTTCCCTCAGATTAGTCCATGGGTCTCCACACCCTTCCTGAGCTCCTGCCATGTGCCAGGAACTAAGATAGAGGGTAACGAAACACATGGTTCTGCTTTTAATGGAGCTTATAATCTAATAGAAAAGGCTAACATTATATTAATAATTACCTATAAATGATTACATGTATGCAGAGTACAGAGAAAACAAGCAGGGGACCTATAACCAAATGACAGAACTGGAGACTTAGCTTAGCCTGGAAAATACACCAGGCAAGGCCAATCTAAGGAAGCAGTCTTTAAGTTAACACCAAATAGTATACACGGTAAGCTTAACAGATCTTTAAATAAATAATTATAGCTACCATGGGGACACACGGCTTCCATCTCATCTACATATTCAACTGTGGAAGGCTACCAAGGCTCACAAGAAGCTCCCCAAGGTCCACTTGCTGGTTTGCCCTCATTCCAGTCCCTCGACTGCATTTCCAGAGGAGACCTGGTGGCCTAACCATGCCATCCACCACCCCCATTGGCTCAGTAAGACTTCAAGAGGCAGCCTGATGAGAGATCTGAACCCAGGGCCAGCCTTCCAGCCCTGTTCCATTTGCTCTCCTTTGCTGCAGAAGTCCCCTGGACGTTTTCTAGGTCTCCTTAGTGCAGCCCTTCACCAAAGTTTGAACCCTAGGGAGTTAAACTGCCACCACATTCACCTTTTCCAGTCACGTGTGATCACCTGAAACTTCCTAGCAGCTCAATGTCAAAGGACAGGTAAAGGTAACTTTGTATCCATGAGACTCAAGCCTAACCTTCTGGGTTAAGAGTGGTGCAGCTCCAGGTTCAGGGAAAAGCAGAAAAGAAATATTTGCTCATCGCCTCAATCCTACTGCCTACCCTCACAGGCAGGTGAAGGGTCTCTGAGAGAAGCCTAGCTCGCAGTTCTGCACGCAGGCATGCTGCCCCAGCCTCTGCCCAGAGCTCTAGGCTGGGCCCCTCTCATCTCTGTCCACAGAGGCTCACCCAGCCTGGGGGCGGGGGGTGGGGGGGATGGTCACATCCCAGAGCTGTGCTCTCCTGAGACTCCAAACAATGCCCCCCTCTGAAGACTTCCCCAGAGAGGGCACATCCCTGAGGTGGTGCTCCAGTTTTTGTAGTCGGACCAGTTCTACAAATTCCAAAGCAGGTTATTTTTCCAGCCTCTTATCAGTCTGGAGTTAGCAGCAAACCAGACAGCTGAGGGGGAGGACAATGAGCAACCTCATAGGCCACACTGAGCAGCTCTACCATGGAAGAAATGAGAGCCCTGGGAACAGCTTGGTTCTTGACAACACAGGAGCTCCCTGTGGGGGAATGCTGGAGATGGGGAGTGAAGGTGGCCCTGTTCCAACTCCGAGGTCCCTCCTGGTCCCAAGCTGGTTCAGGGGCAGACCCAGGCCTTATAAGGCAGGTACCAGGATCCCTCTTGGCTCTTTCCTCTATCACAGGGGACCATGCGAGAGCGAATACCACTGCCCAGTAAAGCTTCCTTGGCCACCCTAAAAGGTCTCGTGAAACCAGACTGCCCTGGTTACCAGGAGAAGAGGTGAGGTACTCGACCTGAGAGGCAGGCGGCAGTGTTGTTACCATTGTGGGCAGCACAGCACACAAAGGACTCTGGTGACAAGCTCTCTCAGCCCCCTGGCCACACTCCTCCATGCAATGCCAAGCCAGTTCCGTGTAGTTACCTGACTGCCCACGTTAGAGGGACAAGTGGAAGCCAGCAAGAGCTCTTACCAGGGCAAAGCTGCTGCTTACTGTTAAGGAGGCAAAGACCAAAGACTGAGGAAGTCACTGCTCCACAAGGCCAAGACAGCAGGTCTATAATAAGCCTCGTCTGAAAAAAGGACCACTGTCCAGCTTCAACAATAAGGAGGGGCCTACTTGGAAATTCAAGAGTAGTCTCTTCTCCAAATATTTTAGTGTTTTAAAAACTGGCTGTAGGCCTCAAAATGACTCTGTGATAACTAGCTAACAGTTAAATGGATTTTTTGGTTCAAAAGATACCTTCTCTCCTAAGAATAAAGCTACACCTATTTTCAGCTATAATGGATGGAAATATCTTGGGAAGGGAAAAAGCAAAAGAAAGACAAATCAATGGGAGCATGGAGAAAGAGGAAAGGAAAAAGAAGCTTACACGGACAATGGCCAGGAGACGAATGTAGTCACTCAGGAGCTCAGCAAGGAGGAAGAAGTCATTGTTGGCCTGTTCCTGGTGGAGCTGCTCAATTTTTTCTTCCACCTCAGCCAGCTGGGAGAGTGCCCGTGACAATGCTGTGTTGTCCTCAGAGCTCCCAAGCATGGCTAGACTCTTTGCAAACTGGGCCGTGTTCAGCGCTAGCTCTGGAAGAAGACAGCAGAGGCCTCTGATCTCACAAGGAAAAGGGAGAAGTCAGCTGGCACTGCAGGGCATGCCTTAGCAAAGCTGCCTCTGCATATCTAACAATGGGGGGCTCTGTGACCCAGTCACTTACACCCCGGCCACTTGGACTTAATAGAGTGAGCGGAGTGCAATGTGGTCACACGAGCAGGGAGAGGCACATGCTGGCCGAAGTATCACTAGGTTGAGGCCTACCTGGAAGAAGCAGCTCCAATATTCCTGGAGAAGCAGGGGCAGTTAATACAAATAGGACAAAGGAATGATTCTAATTTTCACGTTAAAGCTCACGGTTAGCAGTCTGTTTGCAAGACAGAGAGTGAATGTATGTGCACACTCCATAGTCTTGTATGTTCTAGAGCAGGGCAAACATTTTCTGTAAAGGGCCTGAGGACTGAAGCTTCGTGGACCACATACAGTCTCACTTACTCTATTTTTTCACTCTTCTCTTTAAAAATGTAAAAACCATTCCCACCTTGGAGCAAAGGCTGAGAGCCAGAAGTGGCCCATGGGTTAGGCCCTACATTTTGCCAACCCTTACATTGTCTTCATTTTAACAGTTTTCTGCCTGTTTTGATTTATGATTATTACCATGTTTAAGGCAGGGAAGGAATGCATTCAAACGTGGAAAATTTTAATAGCTCTTAGGCAAAAGTTAGGAGACATACATGGTTTCCATGAATTTACATACTGCCCATCTGATCATGTAGCTGAAGTGTGTGACATTACTTTGGATAAAAGCCACCAATTCAAATCATACCCTCTGAAGGCCATGAGTGTGGGCTGGCTTCCCTGTATCCTTCCCAGGTAGAAAGTACAATGATCACAGTGGCTGAGGTGGGAGGTGCAGGGCATACCTTTTTGATGAGAACATCAAGGACTAGGTGGGCTGAGTTTCCATTTGAATGGCTGACAGACTTGGGGACAGGATGTCCTCCCATCTCCAGCTCACTAGCAAACATCAATTTCCCCCAGCTCCAAGTGCATTTCCAAGGTTGTTACCTTTCCTATGGTTGACTAGAGTTTCTACAACAGCATGCAGTTTCCGTAAGCGCTGCTCTTCACACTCTACTTCCTGGAGCTTCTCCTCAAACCACTGAAACACAAAAGCCCAGATCTTTAATGGAGGGGACTCATATAGGCATCCAGCATGGCATTTCCTTAGCAGTTTTTTTTTTTTTAAAGGGACTGAATTATATTAAAAAGAAAGTCTCTGAGAAATTCAGGACTCTTCAGGGCATCTGACCCATAAGACTGAGGGAGCAGGGGAAGCTGAGAGACACAGGGCTACTCACAATGTCTGATTCATTCATCTTGATGGTCATTTTACTGACGGCATCTGTGGCTTTGTTGAACATCTTGAGGAGACCAGCGCCACTCAATGTCTGGGTACCCACGGCGCGTGGCAGCTACAAGACCAAGAAGGCGGGATGGCATGTTATCTGCTGCCCCTATTTTAGGTTCAGAAGAATTAGTATCCATCAGATGGTATGCCCAAAACTTGCTAAACAAATTATTTGAACTGTAGATTGCTGTTTTCAAAAGCAATTAGGCACTTCTGTAACTAGTACATACAGAAAGAAAAAAAAAAATCAAAGGACTATGTTAAGCAGAATTAGCAAAATTTTCAGCTTTTGAAATAGTGTGCAGAAAGAAATGAGAGTAGGATTGTTACGTGGCCAGGTGACCTCGTGTTGAGACTGTTTGTCATCCCAGGCATGAACTGCTTAAATTTCAAACACACTTTTGTTAAAAGATACTTTGGGTTAGCATACTCTGCACACAGCTGGATATAATGTCTTGAGAAGCTTTGAAGCTGTCCTGTGATTCCATTTGGATTTTCCTCAGTGAACAAAGGTCTAAGGACAGGAGCATTATTTGTTCAGATTGAGGTTACTTTTAGGGATGATCTTAATAAGCCAAGCATGCCAAACATTTAGAAACAACTTGGTTGATTCAGTCCTACCACTACTTTCCCAAGGTACAGAATGGATGCTAAAGAATCTACAGTAATTATAGTATACCATGCTGAAAAATTAGATTACAGGGCAGTAGTTTTCAACTTGGGGCCATTTTGCCCCCTAGGGGACATCTGGCCATGGCTGGACATAATTCTAGCTGTTCAGACTGGGGAAGGGTAATACTGGCGTCTACTGGATAGAAGCCAGGGACGCTGCTAACCCTATATTGCACAGGGCAGCTCTCTAGAGCAAAGAATGATCCAGCCCTAAGTGTGAAAAGTGCTGTTGGAGACAAACCCTGTTTTAGGGATATGAAGTGGAGATGAGGGACTAAAAAAGAAAAATGGATATAGGAATCCAAGAGGAATGAAAAGACTTTTTTTTTTTTTTTTTTTTTTTAAAAAAAGATTTTACTTATTTATTTCACAGAGAGAGAGATCACAAGTAGGCAGAACAGCAGGCAGAGAGAGAAAGGGGAAATAAGGCTCCCCACTGAGCAGAGAGCCTGATATGGGGCTTGATCCCAGGACCCTGAGATCATGACCTGAGCCGAAGGCAGAGGCCCAATCCACTGAGCCACCCAGGCGCCCGAAAAGATTTCTGCATTCAGTAAAGAAACTGTAATTTAGGGGCGCCTGGGTGGCTCAGTGGGTTAAGCCGCTGCCTT